>NC_067162.1:51490838-51533338 GCF_903995435.1 Acomys russatus | reverse complement strand
ACTTTTCTGGTGCTGTGATAAACCACCATGTGCAAAGCAGTTTATGGAAGAGTGGTTCTGTTTTGGTTTTTGTGGGGTTTTTTTCTTGTTGTTGTTTTTCACTTGTGGTTCCAGAGGAAGAGGGTTCCCAGCTGTGTGGTGACATGGCAGCAAGTGGCAGCATGCTGGCCAGAGCAGGAAGCTGAGAGCTCCCACCTTCAACCTTGTAACAGAGAAGTAAACAGAAGTGGGGTGTCTTGTAAGGAGACTGCCGTGGCCATAGCAACTCTTATAAAAGAAAGCAGTTAACCGGGGCTGTCATCACGCCAGGAAACATGGCAGCGTCCAGGCAGATGCTGGAGGGATAGGTCAGCACCACACTCTGGCCTGAAGAAGAGACTCTCATGGAACGGGCTTCTGAAATCCCAAAGCCCACCCCCAGTGACACTTCCTCCAACAAGGGCATGCATACTTCCTAATCCTTTCAAATGCCTCCCACTCCCTGGTGACCAAATATTCAACCCTATGGGCCTACGGGGGTCAGTCTTGTTCAAACCATCTCATAGGGCAAGACCACAAACATTTAATGCCCATCTCCAGTGAAATACTTCTTCCAGCAAAACTGCACCTTCTAAAAGTCGCACAACCTCCCCAGGCATCATCACTCTGCTGGAGAGTTTTTTATGTCAATCAAGAGTAGTTGGAGGGCTGGAGAGATGGCTCAGAAGTTAAGTGCACTGACTGCACCTCCAGAGGTCCTGAGTTCAACTCCCAGCAACCACATGGTGACTCACAACCATCTATAATGAGACCCAGTACCCTCCTCTGGCATGCATGAGTACATGCAAGCAGAACATTGTATTCATAATAAATAAATCTTTTTTAAAAAAAGAAAAGAAAAATTAGTTAAAAAAAAAAAAAAAGAAAGAAAGAAAAAGAAAAATCATCTGGCTGTAGGCAAGTCTGTAGGGCATTTTTAAATTAGTGATTGCTGTAGGAGGACCCAGGTCATTGTGGTCCTGGGCTGTAAAAGAAAGCAGGCTAAGCAAGTCCTGGGTGAGCAAGGCAATGGGCCTTTGCATCACCTCCTGCCTCAAGGTTTCTGCGTGGAGTCCCTGGCCTGACTTCCTTTGGAGACTGGAAATAGGCTGTGATATGAAACTGAAATAAAGCCTTTCCTCCCCAAGTTGCTTTTGTTCATGATGTTTTGTCAAAACAATAAAACCCTCAGCCAGATACCAGCTGGGGACCAAGAATCTAAGCCTATGGTGAATGTTTCTTGTAGGCTCAATTTTTTTAACCAGTATATTTATTACTACCTATTAAATGAGCATATGTCACCTATAACCCGTACTAACCAAAACAATAGGAGAGAGGATTAAGGAACACACTAACAAAACCGTGAGGATATCAGTTCCGAGGAACGATTCTCCTGGTGGTGTAATCAGCAGGATTTCTTATGCTGGAACCTAGAGAAACCAGAACCCAGAACCTCAGCAGGAGCCAGAGCCCCGAAGCCTTCCCTTGAGCAGTTCTCTCCAGGAGCACCTCGAAATGGAGCAATGAACAACCAAAACTATCCCAAGTCTCCAAAGGCCCCGCCCTCCAGTTCTGGGCTCATTTATATATCTCTTCCCAGAGTCTGGTCATGGGATCTTTTCAGCTGGCAACAATCAAGCTCCCGCACGAGGTGCTTGGTCTTCTAGTGGATTAACCTCACCTGTTCTCTCACAAGACTGTTCCCCATCCCACACTTGGGGTCCTAAAAAACAGGTTTATCTCTCCTTCAGTTTCTCATCCAAATTGCCAAAGGTGCATCCTGAGTCCTCTCAGAGTGCTAGAGGCGTTTGTTATCTAGGGCCGCTCGACTCATGGAAGCCGTTGCACCTCCGGGCTCTGCTCCTGACAACTGGTTCACTCCATCCTATCCACCCTGAAGAGTCGCGCTGTTACATTGGGTGACACCAAGGCACTTGACCCTGTTTTTGTTTTGGTTGTTTTTCTCTTCCTGGGTTTGTGTCAGCCCTCCAGCCTTACACATGGCTGAGATCTCTGTGTCATTCCCTCTGCGACCGTGATTCACAGGGCACACGCATTAAACAGATCCCTCCTAGCCTGGAAGACCAACACGAGCTGCAGAGCCCGCTCTTCCCAGGGTTCCCAGCAGCGTGCTGAGACAGTCAGATTAAAAACAGGGGCCATGTGGACATGTCGGGGTTTTCTTTCTGTATTAACTGAAATGCTTTAGATGAGGGACAGCTTGTCACTTTCTGCTGACAGGGTGCTGAAGACAAACCCAGTCAGCTGAAAAACAAACTTCTAAGTGAGAACTAAAGAGAACAACAAGAGCTGGGTTGTGGTGGCACATGCCTTTAATCCCAGCACTTGGGAGGCAGAGGCAGGTGAATTGCTGTGAGTTCAAGGCTCGCCTGGTCTACAAAGCGAGTCCAGGATAGCCAAGGCTGCAAAGAGAGACCCTGTCTCCGGGGGGGAAAAAGATTCATATAAAATGTGTTCAAACAGGGTTTCTCGACCTAGTAAGATCGCTGGGTGCCTGTACTTTTAGATGAGAGTTTGGTGTGTTCTCATCCTGTGCTCGGAAGATGGTGGTATCATTACATGGTGATGCTGAGTGCTGAACTGGGTCCTTATTTTTTACATCATATTCTGGCTGATATGTTTTGTCAACATGACCAAAGTTGGAGTTGTCTAGGAAGAGAAACTCTAATTGAGAAAATGCCTTCATCCAGTGGCCATTTGTAGGGCTTTCTTTCTTTCTTTCTTTCTTTCTTTCTTTTTTTGTTTAGTAATGATTGAGGAGGGCTCAGTCCTCTGTGGGCGGTTGCGGTTCCTGGATAGGGTAGTCCTTAACTGAGTGATAAAACACAAGATAAGAAGTTCCAAGCCTTGTCACATAACCAGATAGCACTTGCCAACTGCGTGGCTGGATGCTTTGGAACCTCAGCTGAGAAAATGCCCTCACCAGCTTGGCTTGTGGGAAAGCCTGTGGTGCGTTTCTTGGTTGGTGACTGACTTGGGTCACAAAGGATGGTGCCATGCCTGGTCAGTGGACCTAGAAGGTATAGAAAGCAGGCTGAAAAGCTGGGCATGGTGGCACACGTTTTTGATTCCAGCACTTGGGAGGCAGAGGCAGGCGGATCTCTGAGTTCAAGGCTAGCCTGGTCTACAAAGCGAGCCCAGGACAGCCAGGGGTATTACACAGAGACACTCTGTTTCAAAAAAAAAAAAAAAAAAAAAAAAAAACAGGCTGAGGAAGCCATGAGGAGCAAGCCAGTAAGTATCACTCCTCCATGGCCTCTGCATCATTTCCTGCCTCCAAGTTCCTGCCCTGACATCCTTCAAAGACGAACTGTGGTGTGCAAGTATAAATGAAAAACAAACAAAACCACCTTTCCTCTACAAGTGGCTTTTGGTCATGATGTTTTATCCCAGCAATAGAAACCTAAGACAATGACACATGATTATTAAGTATATTTAATGCTTACTATGAAACAAGTGTCCTGCTATGCTCATATGTGGTGTTCATACATATATGAACGTATTAACCTTTATGATGATGTCAGTACATTGGATATAAGTCCCAAAGCACTAGAATACAAATCTTCAATGTTCTTTAAAATATCCATGGCTTGGTGGCACATGCCTTTAATCCCAGCACTTGAGAGGCAGAGGCAGGTGGATCACTGTGCGTTTTAGGCCAGCCTGGTCTACAAAGTGAGTCCAGGACAGCCAAGGCTACACAGAGAAACCTATCTCAAAAAACAAACAGAACAAAACAAAAAGCCCATGGCTGGGAAAGACAGCTTAGCTGGGAAAGTGCTTGCCTGTAAGCACAGGGGTGTGAGTTTCATCCTGAGCACCCACATAGGATCTGAGCATCTGCAGCGCTGGGTCTGGGGAAGCAGACACAGGAGGATCACTGTGACTCCCTGCTCAGGTTCAGTGAGCAGACTCTTTCAAAAAGTAAGATGTGGGGCAACTGAAAAAGATGCCAGACCTGAGCCTCTGGCCTCCGCACGAATGCCTGTGTACATGCACCCACACCTGCACACCAAGTATTGTTAGGACTTAGGCTTGACAAAGCCAAGTAACTCCCGGCAAACTCTTGGGGAGACAGACAGCAATGAGAAGAGGCACATGTTGTCCCAGGAGCTCAGTGTCTCTTCCTGTGACTGGAACAATACAGATTTGTTTGTCAACCACATGGGCTCGGAGCAAAGGCCGAGACAGCACTTCTGGCTTTGTCTGAGGACCCGTAAGGGAAGACTTTGGATTGATGAGTTGGTGGTCTCCTCCGCATGTACTGCCCGGACCCCGCGTTCCATGCCGCAGCACGTACATGCACTCTGTATCTCGCGCCCCTCTGGTAGGCACTCCCAGCTATGATTCAAGTTCAGTAGAATCTAGTCTGGACTTGATCCCAGAGTCTCAGGGAGTCCTCGTAAGGGACCAAACAAGGATGAAGACATAGGCTCTCACAGGTTTCTACGGTGGAGAAGCGCTAAAATTCCTATCGCAGTGAGCCTCAGCAGCTCAGCTCCAGCTCTGGTGAGTCTCCTATGGCCCGCTCTGTAACTGTTCCTCTGGTGCCCCCAACAGCACCCCTGCTCCCCTTTTGGCGGCGGAATCCATGGTTTCCTCACCATCACTAAGGAAGTGTTCTGCTTCTGAGCCACACTGAGGCACACGCTTGGCTTGTTGGGAGAGCTACAGAGGGACTGACTTCCCTCTCCAGGGTGTGGCCGGCCCTGCCTTCAGCTTTTACAAGTCCCGAGACGCATCAGACTATTGGTTGAAATCCAGAGCCTCTCACTGTTGACACAGCACTCCTGAACAAATATTTGCTGCAGAGAAAATATCTTTGATGCCAGTGAAACCAGTGAAATGAACTGAAGAATTAATGAACGCATTAAAATAATTTCTCATAAGAGCGCAAATGACTCCTGAGTTGGCCTCATCCACAACATAATTTTAATGATCCTCTCTCTCTACTCCTCTCCCCCCACTCTGCTCCTTTAATTAAAAAAAAAAAAAAAAAAGTCTGGATCTTTAGCTCTGAATTAAGTCGCTATTTGTCTTCTGGTGTTGTCTGACTTAACATATTTCCACACAGCTTCTAAATCTCCTTTTGGAACTTGGAGTTTAAGGATGACAACTAAGATAGTCTAATGGAAGAGAGGAGAGGAGTAAAGAAGACATTTGGACACTTCCTAGCAGTCCTTTTATTTTCTGTTCTGTTTTGTTGTTGTTGTTGTTGTTGTTTTGTTTCTTGGTTTTTTTTTTTTTTTTTCCCCGAGACGGGGTTTCTCTGTGTAGCCTTGACTGTCCTGGACTCCCTTTGTAGACCAGGCTGGCCTCGAACTCACAGCGATCCACCTGCCTCTGCCTCCTGAGTGCTGGGATTAAAGGTATGCACCACCACTGCCCGGCTTCCTTTTATATTCTGTCTCTTAAATATTTATTTTTATTTTATGAAGATTGGTGTTTTGCCTGCATGTGTGAGGGTGCTGGCTCCCCTAGAACAGGAGTCACAGACAGTTGTGAGCTGCCATTTCGTTGCTGGGAATTGGACCCCGAGCCCTCTGGAAGAGCAGCCAGTGTCCTTAACTGCTGAGCCATCTCTCCAGCCCATGTTTTCTGTTTTGAGACGGGGACTTGAGTAGCCCAGGCTGGCTCAAATTCTCTATGAAGCCTGAGAATGACCTTGAACCTTTGAGGTTCCTGCCTCTACTTTCTGGTGGCTGGGACTGTAGGTGTGTACTACCACATCCAGTTTTTGTGCGGTGTTAGGGGTGGAAACACAGGGCTTTTCTGCATGCTGGGTAAATACCCCAACAGCTGAGCTACAGCCTTGGCCCAGCAGTTCCCTCTTCAGGCCTCAACAGATACTTAAGAGGGCAGTCTGTAGTCTCTTGGCTCCCCTCTGTCCTTTGAAAGCTTATTTTTCTTCTCATCCCTTCAGAATTTATTAAAAGAAGAAACATGCTTCTTGACCTGAATGTCTTAATGAGATTTGATGCCAGAAGTTCTGGGATGCGCACCATCACCCCCGTTCAGGTTTTAGGGTTCGCTATCTCCTAATTTGCTGGCTCAGCAAAACCTTTGAGAACTGTGTCTGGCTGGTACTCCACTGTATTTTTTTTCTTCTTCTTCACTGTTTTATTACTATTTCTTGTTTTGTTTCTTTGAGATGGGGTCCCTTGTAGCCCAAGATAGACTAAATTTGTTGTGCAGCTGAGGATGACCTTGAACTCTTGACCCTCCTGCCCCACTTCCTGAGTACGGAGGTCACAGGCTTGACTTAACTGTTTTCTTTTCAGCTTGATTATGAATATCAAGGAGAAGGTAAAAATAATAAAATCTATTAGCGTGCTCAGTTGGAAAACAGTCCTTTCTCTTTAAATATAAGCTGGCTGCTCTTCCCTCTATGTGAATTGAAGGGTCCTAATTAGCATGGCATCCTGTAAGACTGTCAGATGACATGTCCTTTGCGCCTATTAAAATGAGTTACTTTGAGGAGCAGAGAGACAGGTCATCCTCATCCATGAACATAAATGAAGTTTTTGCTTTAAGTGGGGATTGAAGACACTTTGGAAGCCATTTTCTCATTTGTCATACAGCAAATTGCTGATGCCTTAAACAAAAAAACGGGGGGGCGGGGAATCCATCTGATCAATCTATAACAATTGCAGAACAGAGTTAGGATCCTCTGGAGAAGTTATAACTGGAAAAGGAAGACACAGGACCCCACCGATGAAAGTGAACTAAGACAAAACACCCGACTAAGGAAAGCCCCACTGGTGTCTGCGCTGAGACTGGGCTGACACAGCCTTGGACATCTGAGAGATGAGCTTTGCTTCCCAAGAGAAGGGGTGAGTTCAGGGTGGGCGAAGAACCTTCAACGAGCTTAAACCCATCGTCCTGGGATGGTCCAGCTGTCCAGAATTCTGACTATTGTGTTCAGCTTAGAGCCATAAGGTCTGTGAAAGCTGGAAAAGAGGCCAGGCATGGTGGCGCACACCTCTAATCCCAGCACCCGGGAGGCAGAGGCAGGCAGATCACTGTGAAGTTTGAGGCCAGCCTGGTCTATAGCATGAGTCCAGGACAGCCAGGGCACACAGAGAAATTCTGTCTTGAAAAACAACAAACAAGCAAGAAAAAAAGAGGCAGGGGCGGGGGTATGGAGGGGCCCAGGGGAGGAGGTGGGGGTGGGGGAGAGGGTTAATGGAACAGAAAAGGGACAAATGGGTCCAGGATGGAAGTGCAGGGGAGAGAGGGAGTATGGGGTAAGTTCGAGACAGGGTCTCTCTGTGTAGCACTGGGCTGTCCTTGACTCACTTTGTAGACCAGGCTGCCACGAAACTAACAGTGAATCCGCCTGCCTCTGCCTCCCGAGGGCTGGGATTAAAGGTGTGCGCCACCACCACCCGGCTTGTATGGGAAGAGCTCTTTAACATTATAAACCTCTGAACACGTCATATGGAAACCTACTGCTATAGAAGCTTCCTAATATCTATACATATATAAAAGGAGTTTAAATGGAGCCCCCATATAATGAGGGGACACCCCCTCTGCCCCAGACATCATTGGCTATCAAATAAAAAAGCCCAGTGTTAGGTATAGCTTATGTCTTTTGAGTTGTTGTCCAATGGGATCCCACCATGCCCCCTCCTAAGGATTACAGGATTTGCCATTGCTCTTAGTTACCCTACAGAACCTGATTATAATACCCTATTTCTGCCAGGTGTGGTAGCACACACCTTTAGCCCTAGCAGTGAGTAGGCAGAGGTTGGCAGACCTCTGAGTTCAAAGCCAGCCTAGTTTACATAGCCAGTCCCAAGCAAGCCAGGGAAGGCTACATACTGAGACCCTGTTTCAAAAACTAAGTAATAATAGTTATTACTATATAGTTTTGCAGAGATCACATGTCTGAGTCACAGGACGTGGTTGGCTTTCAAAGGGCTTGAAGATTTTATGCACACTACTAGGAGAAAAAAAATCACCAGTTTTACTCAGATGTCAAAAACTGTGTGCCTAACACAATAAGGGCATGTATATTACGGAGTGACAAGCCACTCTCTGGGTCATTTAAAGCCTATGCTGTGAGATTGGCCTTACACCTGGTACCATTAATTGGGTTTAAAAAAAAAGTGGCTGACTAGCTCATAGCCTTAGGGGAGAATTTACTATTATTCAGCTTAAAATAGAAATAGAATAAACTGCCTCCTAAATTCTTTTTTTTTTTTTTTTTCCCTGACAAATTAGTGCATCTATCAGTCAGTCCTCATCAGAGAAGCTGATCAATGTGAAGGGACCAAGAAGCATTAAGTCTGAACGGGGACATCCACATCACACATCCTCCTCCGAAGGCAAAGGAATCATCACAAAAGAGGGAGTGGGGGCTGGAGAGATGGCTCAGTGGTGAAGGGCACTGCCCTGCTCTCCCAGAGGTCCTGAGTTCAATTCCCAGCAACCACATGGTGGCTCACAACCATCTATAATGTGATCTGATGCCCTCTTCTGGCCTGCAGGAGTACATAGAGGCAGAGCAGTGTATACATAGTAAGAAATAAATAAATCTTAAAAAAAAAAAAAAAAAAAAAAAAAGATGGAGTGGGAAAGATTGTAAGAGCCGAAGGAAAGTGTGTGTGTGTAACTAAACACTGTTTTCCAGACAGCACCCTTGTATAGATGGACTCATGGCACTTCAGACAGCGTGTGTGAGCCTGGCACAAGACCAAGGCCAAACCCCAGCACAGACGGGGCAGGCTCTCATGAAGCCACAGTTCTGAGTGGTGATGGTTACTGAGGGAGACTTGGTGCGGATGATCTGCACCGTGCCTGCAGGCACCATTCGATTGTCTCGGAGGCTGTTACATAATTTTGAGAGCTCACATGAAGTCAAGAGGGGAGGACCGAGAGGAACTGGGGGGGGAGGTGAATACAGAGAGGGCAAGAAATGGATCCAAATGCACTATATGAAAACCTGGACATTCACCAGGATGTTAAGCTGAGTGGCGGCATTAGCTGCCATACTCTTGACCAGCAGTGCGGTGTATGTTAAAACATACAGCTTCAGAGACTATTAAAGTAACCAGGGATAATCTGACAGTAGAAGAATGCTCCAGCCTGTAAAGAGTTAAGTGTTTTTTGTTTGTTTGTTTGTTTTTTGCTTTTGTTTTGTTTTGTTTGAGACAGGGTCTCTCTGTGTAACCTTGGCTGTCCTGGACTCCCTTTGTAGACCAGGTGGGCCTTGAACTCACAGCCATCCGCCTGCCTCTGCCTCCCAAGTGATGGAATAGTTATGTGGTTTTTTTTAAATTAATTTATTCAGAGTACAACTCAATTGTTATCCCATCATTTGTATCCTCCTGTTCTCCCTCCCTCCCGCTTTCACCCTATTCCCCTCCCTAGGTCTATGACTGAGGGGGCCCTCTTCCCCCACTATATGGTCATAGGCTATCAAGTCTCATCTTGGTAGCCTGCTTATTCTTTGGTTAAGTGTTTTAAGAGACAGCTTGAGATGCCCATAAAGACACGGGGTCTGGGCTGGGGGAGGGGTGCACCTGCAATCCCATCAACCTAGGAAGTGACGGCCGGGGCATAAGTCCATATCTTCTACCACGTGTTTGTCTGGGGTTGTTTTTCTTTCTCTTTTTAGGGATATCTTGTGTATTGTCATCTAAGCCAAGTCTCTGAAGTACTGTACTTGTAAATGTGCTGAGAGATGTATCCTGGCATAGCTGCCCTCTGCACCCGGAAGTAAATGTAACCTCTCTCTGCCAGAAAGTGTCAATAGAGCAATGGCAGCTCCCTGCCTAAAACTCATGGGGGGGGGCGGGCGAGAAACGCAATGGTCGGAGATTTACTGGGAAACCTCACCATCCATAAATGGCACTTAGCATATGGCCACAGGTGGTCCCGCAGTCACAAAGCGGGGAGGGGTTCAGCATGAAAGCCTTGAGAGGGATTGCTACAGCCCGCAAAGCCTGAGGCCTTGTGCCTCCAAAACAAAGTGGTAGGACTGGCAGAGGAAGTGGCACTGGACCTTATCCTCACAATGGACTCAATGGAATCACTTGGGCACTGTGACTAGTTGTCTGTTTATATGGTGTTGCTAACATTATGATGCATGTTTACCATAAACAGAAACAACAAAACAGGGCATGTTGACGTAACATTTTTCCTGTCTACAGTTTTGAGGCCATACTTGTTCCAGGTCAGTACATTGCGTCTCTTACATTTTCTTGGGAGAACATTAGGAAATGAGTGGGGTTTGGTTTGGGCCAGAGCATGTCCTTCCGTGTGGGAATTCAGAATTTCCCCATTTCTCTTCCAGTACCTAGTGAGGTGTAAGGCGTCTCAGAGTGTGACCAGCAGGTGTGACCAGTCTTGGGGTTTGTGCACTTGTTATCCACACCCGATAACGGGGTAGTTTGACAGTGTGTGCCATCCCTAGACAGTCCTCACCTAAAAACAACAACAACAACAGAACAGGCCACAACAGCAGCACAAGTCCTAGGTGGAAAAATCACAATACACAAGCCCCAGGAAACAGATTAACGGTTGCGCTGGTTGCCAGGAGACGAAGTGCTGTGAGGTATGAAAAGAAGCAGTGAGCGGTTCTCCCATAGGAGACCTCAGATCCACCTGAAATGATGCTTGAGACTGAATCACCTGGGGTCCCAGGCATGAAGGGCGACGGCAGCTTGGACCTGACACAAACCCCACTGAATGCAAGCAGACAGCCTGGCTAGAGAAACCACTTCTCTACAAGATACTAATCTACTTTTATAAAATAGGTTTATATAATAAAATGTGTTTTTTTTTTTAAACTTGTTTTTCTCTTATTATAAGTAAATATTTTTCTATGTGTGTATCTACCAATTCATTGCCTGGTGGTGGTGGTTGTTGTTGTTGGGTTTTTTTGTTTGTTTGTTTGTTCGTTTTGGGTTTTTTGGGTTTTTTGGTTGTCATGACACTTACTCCTTAGGGCCTCCGCATATGTTCTTTCCATTCCACGATTTACTCTTCTGCAAGATACTGGACCTGTTCTGCGACTCGGTCTTTATGAAGACGTCATCTTCTCAGTGAGCCCCATGAGGCCTTCCCTAGTAAATGTCGGACAGTTAAAGCTGTTATTCCCCCCTTCACTGCTTGGTTCTGGTCCAAGGCCTTCCTAAATCTTTGCCTTCCTAAATTATCCTGATGCGATAGCCCCTGGCACACAGTAAATCCTTAACACGTGTTCCCTAGACAAGGACATCACTGAAAGGATCTGTGGTTAATGAGTCTAGGAAACACACTTCCCAAATTAACGTCATGGTTGTTCAGCAAAGACTAAAGGGGGAGAGGTGACAAGAACTCAGGTGTGCCAAAGAGATCGACACATACAGACAGAATCAGTCAGTTGTGGTGGTGTCTGCCTCTTCTCCCAGTACTGGGGATGCTCAGGCAGGGGAACCCAGGCCAGTCTGAGACACATACCGAGACTTTGTCTCAATTAACAAACCAAACAAGCAAACAAAGAAACATCTAGAAACCACAATGAACAAATAACCTGAAGAAAGGGACGAAGAGGTCATTTCAACAAACATCAATATAATGCTTATGTTGTAAAATCTAGAATTTTCCAGAAAGTATATGTGATGGTCGTTCTTGGTTGTCAACTATATCTGGAACAGATAGTCAAGCAGCTGGGCAAAACTGTAAGGGATTTTTCTTACGTTGTTTTGAAGTGGGAAGACCAGTTTTTGGTCCAGATCTGCCTTTAATCTGGGCCATACACCACAGCGATCAGCCTGGCTCTGCCTCCCAAGTGCTGGGATTAAAGGCCGGCACCACCACCGCCTGGCCTGAGGAGGCTGTTTTCTTATGATGTTGAAAGAGTTAATGTGCACTGTTCCTTTTGATGCTCACAAAGGCCCTGCGGGAAAGAACAGGTTTTTCAGAGAAGAGTTTGACCTGAGCCATCGTCACACAGCATCTTCCTCAAGCGGCTCTCTCGGGCCACCTGCCAGGACATGCCCTCCTGCTCCCGCCTGCAGAAGACTGCCTTTCCCAGAACAGCCTGCCCTGGCTTTGCCTGTGCCCTGCCCTCCGGTACTGCTCATGAGCCCACAGCTCCTAGTCCCTGGGTGCTTCTCCCACACAGCGCTGCTCGGGTAAGCTACTTAGACAGGATTTCACGGAACACCTCCAGAAATTTCCCACAGTCTGATGGGACCAGTGTCTGCCTCCTAGAGAGAAGGGTTTAAGATTCTTCAGGGACTGACTGCGCACGCGCAACACCAGATCACCACCCCCACCCCCCCCTCCAGCGGGTCTGTCTCCTTCGTTCTTGCTGAGTGGCTTCCGTTGTTCTGGGAAGGACTTACACAGCACAGGAGAAGACGGACGAGGTGTAGGCCCTCACGGGGCTTATGATCTAACAGGAAGCAAACAAACAAATCCTCTCTGTTCGCACTGGCATCTACACACTGTCCAAGCGTACGTGACGCATGTATGCTAAGAAAACAGAATTGGAGCGTGGTAGCTGGCTGTTGGACGCCTCTTTATTATAAATGTATTTAAAACGGGGGTCTCACGATGTTGTCCAGCCGACTCCCGAACTTCCGAGGTCAAACGACTCCCGTGCCTCAGGCTCTTAGTTGCTGAGAGGATGAATATGGGCCGCAGTGTTTGAACAAAGTAATTCTTTTATTTTTTGTATATTATTTTTTGCTTCTTTTATTCTTTCCTCCCTTTCAAGTTACATGCCAGCCTGATCCTCTTTAAATAAGATGGACAGGAAAGGTGCACCCGAAAATGGAGGTGAGAAGATTGGGGCTGCGGGGTGGGGTGGGGACTTAGGGTCACCTAGATATATGTCAAGGTCAAGAACATCCTGGGCACAATGAAATACTTTTGTGGCCGGGAGTCACCACAACACGAGGAACTGTATTGAAGGGTCACAGCATTAGGAAGGTTGAGGACCACTCTCTAAATGGCGCTTTTAGCTGATGTAATGCAACAACTAAAGGCAAGCATGTAGTGCAAACTAATTCAAGTTCAAGTGTAAATTGTGGAAAGATCACATATCAATAATCCAGCCTGTGTGAGACTAAAACAGAGAGACCATTTAGGGCCAGCCTAGGCTACCTGTGAAGACGCAATTCCAAAGTAAATAAACAGAAATAAAAAGGAAATAACACATCATACAAATGAGTCACAGCAGTAACTTTCACAAATCAGAAGCTGGAAAAGGAGGCAAGCCTTAGCGCACTAGACAAGTGGGTGGACCATTTGGAAATAAAGAGAACTCGGGCTCTTTCTCTTCCCTTTATACCTCCCCCACCCCAGATGTGTTTCCCTTATATCTTTTCTATTTTCTCTGTGCACCTGCTTGACTTTTTCGTCCCTTCATCCTATGTACATGGTTCTTCCACACATGTCACGAAGGCCACACTCCAAAATGTCGGGAGCCTAAAATTAGCGTGACGTGTGAGTTGTGCCCATCACAGCAACATAGCTCAGGCTCAGTCCTCAGTCCCCGGGAGGAACCTGATACTTAAGGCACGCAGGTGTTAATCATGGTAACCTGCGGGGGATTAGCAAGGCTGGGCTCATGAGCCCTGGCTAGAGGGATCGTCTCTGTACCGGTAAGGAGAGTGGCTAGAGGATCATGGGAAGGAAACTATGGGCATGGCTCCTGGGTGCCCCTACTACTTTACCTCATTCTACCCTTACATTTTATGAGGAGTTTCCTGACATCTCTATATCACTTTCATATGCTATTTTTGATGTCTGAGATTTCCTCAAACCTTCTAAATGAAAAGAAAGGGCTCTTTTCTAAACGCAACAAAAGGAATGTCTGGCCAGTTGCCTGGATGTAGACACGCACACTCCACCAGTGATGAGATCTTAGTAGAATTAGTGCGTCACTCTGTGTCCATCCCTTGAACTCTTGCATACTGATAGTTTCATATGAAAGTTGGTGACCCAGTCATCCATCCAATGAATACTTATTAAACATTCTCCGTATCCTAGTCAGACTGGAAAGCCCTGGATTTATAGAGACTCCAACCAGGTAGTGAGATTGTAGCTGCTAAATGCTTCATAGACAGAAATAGTTTCTTTCTTTTTCTTAAGTATGAAGCTTTTATTTTGTTTTTGTTTTGTTTTCTGAGACAGGGTTTCTCTGTGTAGCCTGGCTGTCCTGGACTTGCTTTGTAGACCAGGCTGGCCTCGAACCCATAGCAATCTGCCTGCCTCTGCCTCCCAAGTGCTGGGATTAAAGGCGTGCGCCACCACTGCCTGGCAAATCTCAAGCTTTTAAATCTGAGCTTCTGTCTAAATGTTTTCTTGTAGTTGGTTTTACAATACTTTATTATTTTAATTTTATGTGTATGTGTGACTGCCTGCACCTATGTGTGTGTGCCGTGTGCATGTGTGGTGTCTCAGGAAGCCAGAAGAGGTTGTTGGGATGCCCTGGAACTGGCAGGCGTGGTGGGACGCCTTCCTGTAGGTGATGGAAGCTAAAGCTATGTCCTCTATCAGCACAGCATGAGCTCCTGACCTCTGAGCCATCCTCCTCAGCCCATTCCTGTACTTTATAGAAAGGAAAAGGCTTCAGTTATCTGGGAGCAATTGTCACTTTCTTCTAACTAAAAAGAAGCTGTTCCTGGCTTGGCACACTCCTTTAAATCTGACCCTCTGTGGTCAAAGGCAGGTGGATCTCTGAGTTTGAGGCCAGCCTGCTGTACAGAGTAAGTTCCAGGACAACCAGGACTACAACAGAGAATCCTGTCTCAAAAAAACCAAAAATAGGCCGGGTGCGGTGACGCACACCTTTAATCCCAGCACCTGAGAAGGAGAGGCAGGCAGATCACTGTGAGTTTGAGGCCAGCCTGGTCTACAAAGCGAGTCCAGCACAGCCAAGGCTACAGAGAGACCCTGTCTCGAAAATCCGAAATAAAATAAAATAAAATAAGGAAAAGAAAGTACTCTTAAACCACAGATATATGAACATACACATGTGAGTTGGTTTCCTTGCTGATGGGGTTGCCGTTCCACCCAAGAAACACTGGAGACTTAACACTGAGCTCGGGAACAGCTCCAGGCTGTGGGGCAGGGGGCCATGACCCATCACAGTGTTCCATGCCTATTAGACAACACAGGACACAGGAGCAGTTTAAAAGCAAAGTCAAGATTGGACTTGGCCTATGCTTGGTCTCATGCTTGTCAAAAATATCAGGGTGATGAGGTGCCATCACTAGATACATAGAGAGCTGGAGGCCAGCCTGGGCTATATGAGACCCCATCTCTAAGGAAACAGCACAAGCAGGAGGAGAAGGACTGGCTCCTTCCGGCTGAGTTAATGCCTCCAAGTGCTTTGGCTCTTTGATAGAAGGAGGAGAGCCCAAGACGAGCAAGGAGGCCCCTAGAGATCTGGCAAGTGGAAACTGGAGCCAGTTCGGACTTGAAGGGTAAAGCCTCCTGAATCAACCTTCACCCGCACTGCGAGGCAGGTTGTACCAGTTATGCACAGGAATCAGTGTGGCTTCAAGTTGCATAAACGCGACAGCTGTAAATCTCATGTTTCACTGAGAGAATAATAGGGAGATTTATGTGGATTTGGGGGCGACAGGGAAGGGAATAAAAGGTGCAGACCTGTCAGGCTCCGGTTGGGTTTAGAGCTGTGGTTAGCATCAGCTTTAGGGTAGGGGTGGGAAATCTTGTAATTGCATGGGCTGGGGCTGAGGGTTGGGGTCAGAGCTACAGTTAGGTTTAAGGTTAGGTCTGGGGCTTGGATTAGGGATAGAGAGCTAAAATTTGGTGGGGTTTTTGTTTGTTTTTTGTTTTTGTTTTTGAAACAGGGTCTCTCGTGTAGCCCTGGCTGTCCTAAACTCACTTTGTAGACCAGGCTGGCCTCAAACTCACAGAGATCTACCTGCCTCTGCCTCCCATATGCTAGGATTAAACGCATGCACCACCACTGCCAGGGCAGATAGAGCTAAGATTAAGCTTAAGTCTATGGGTAGAGCTAGAGTTTGGTGTGTCTGTGGTTAAAGTTTGGGTCAGTGCTGTGGCTAGAACTGGGGCTGCAGATAGGCTTGGCTCCTCGAGCTGTGGCGGTCCCAAGCATACAATTATTCCCATTGCTACTTCGTAACTGTAATTTTGCTACTGTTATGAGTCGTAACATAAATACCGGTGTCTTCTGATGGTCTTAGGCGACCCCCGTAAAAGGGTCTCAGCCCACAGGTTAAGAACTGCTGGTTTTTGGACTCAGGTGTAGGGTTAATTGTAAGTTTCAGGCAGGGGCAGTGCTTCAGCTAAGGTTATGTTTAAGTTCAAGGCTCATGTTACTGTCAGGGCTAGCCTTAGGCCCAGGGTTAGAATTAGGTTTAGAGTTAAGGTTAGGAATAATGCTAGGTTTAGGGTCAGGGTTCATTTTAGCTCCGGGGATGGCATTAGGCTAGTGCTGTGGTTGGGGGTTTGGATTTGGTCAAAAGTTAGGATCATGGCATGGTCTACATTTGGTTTTAGGGCTAAATTTTGTTCAGTGTGACTTTTAAGTACAGTGTTAGGGGTGGCCATAGATTAGTCTTTGGGGTGAGAGTTATTTTTAGGGGCAGAATAAGGATAACGTTATTTTAGGGCTGTGCTATGGTTATGGTTTAGGCAGACATGAGGGATATGCTAAAGGGTGGAATTAGGTTTAAATTGGGGCTAGTGTTGGGTTAGTGTTACCTTGGCTTTCATTATCTTAGGGTTTATGTTAAGGATATATCTAGAACTAGAGACAGCAGTTAGGCTGTGGGTAGGCTTAGTGCCAAGGTTACAGTCAGAACTAAAGTCAGGGTTGGAGCTAGGGATCATTCTAGGCCTATACCTTAGAGTTAGGACACGCTCAGGGTTAGGCCTCATGTTGCGTTAGTCTTGGGTTGGGGTTGGGGTTGGGGTTAGGGTTAGGGGGTTGGGTTAGGATTAGGGTTGGGGTTGGGGTTAGGGTTAGGGTTAGGGTAAGGGTTAGGGTTAGGGTTAGGGGGTTAGGGTTAGGGTTAGGGTTAGGGTTAGGATTAGGGTTAGGGTTGGGGTTAGGGTTAGGGTTAGGGTTGGGGTTAGGGTTAGGGTTGGGGTTGGGGTGGGGCTAGGGTTAGGGTTAGGGGGTTGGGGTTGGGGTTGGGGTTAGGGTTAGGGTTAGGTTAGTTGGGTTGGGGTTAGGGTTAGGGTTAGGGTTAAGGTTAGATTTAGGGCTGGGGTTAGGGTTGGGGTTAGGGTTAGGGTTGGGGTTGGGGTTAGGGTTAGGGTTGGGGCTAGGGTTAGTGCTGGGGGCTCAGGGTTAGAGTTAGGGTAAGGTTAGAATTGGGGTTGGGTTTAGTGTTAGTGCTGGGGGCTCAGCTTATACACAGCGCTGGATTTATTCTACACTAGCATTAGGCTTCGGGACAGGGTTAAGGCGAGCACTAGGTCTCCATTTAGGGTTAGAATCAGGGTTAGAGCTAGGGCTACAGTTAAGCCTGGGGCTAGTTATAGGCAGGTTTAGTGTTAATGGCAGGGTTGGTGTACTGGCTGGTTTTGTGTGGTTTAACTGACTAGTTAGAGTCTTCACAGGGAAAGGAGCCTCACTTGAGAAAATGCCTCTATGAGATCCAGCTGTGAGGCATTTTCTAAATTAGGGCTCAATGGGGGAGGGCCCAGCCCATGGTGGGTGGTGCCATCCCTGGGCTGGTGCTCCTGGGTTCTATAAGAAAGCAGGCTGAGCGAGCCATGAGTAAGCAAGCCAGCAAACAGCACCCGTCCATGGCCTCTGCGTCAGCTCCTGACTCAGGATCCTTCCCTGACTTCCTTCAGTGATCAACAATGGCGTGGAAACATAAGCCAGGGAACCACTTTCCGCCCCAAGTAGCTTTTTTGCCATGGTGTTTCGTCATAGCAGTAGTAACCCTAACTAGGACAGCCAGCGTTGACATCATGACGTCTGTCTCCTCTCATGTCTCCTGGTGGAAAGCCTCCCTCTTTCTTCTTCCCAGAATTCCTTTCTCCCTCTCACAAAGTCCCGCCTTCCACTTTACTCTCTGCCCAACTACAGGCTGTCAACATCTTTTATTACCCAATCAGAAATACTTTGGGAGGCAAGGTTTAAGCAACAGTCATTTTGGATAAATGAGCATTTCTCATAGGACAATAAGAATCTTGGGGCAGGTGGGAGTGGGTGGGAGGTAAGCAATTGACATTTGAATACATACTGACTCCAGATCAACCCCAATAGGGTTAGGACAAGGGTTATGGGGGGGAACAGTTTCAGGGCTTGTGAATAGGCCAGGTTAGGGTTAGGTTTAAAGGTAGGGCTAAGGCTGGGCTAGGGTTATTATAGGGGCAAGGGGCAAGGGGCATGGAGAAAGGGTTAAGTTAGTTCTGGGCCTGTGCTAGAGTTAGAGCTATATATAAGTAGATTCTGGTTATAGCCAGGAGTAGGTTAGAACTGGGGTTACGGTGAGAGCTAGGGAACAGCTAATGTTAGTGTTTGGGTCAGACCTTAGGAATGATTGAGACTTGTTCCAGACTTAGAGTTATGTGGTGGCCCTCTGAAGCTGCAAGCAGCCCCAAAAGTGTTTTCCTATATAAGAGTTACTGTGGTCATGTGTCTCTTCACAGCAGTAGGAACCCTCACTGAGAGAAGTTAGCTTTAGGGTTAGGTTTAAGACTATATTTCTAGTTAGGGTTAGGGTTAGTTAGACCTGTGATTAGAGTTAAGTTATGGCATGTGATAGGGTCAGTAATAATGTTATGTTTAGAGTTAGGGTTAAGATTAAGACTAGTGTTAGCATTAGAATTAAAGAAAAGAGAAAGGTAATTAAAGAAAAGTGACAAAGAATTAAAGAAAGGTTTAGGGCCAGGTGTAGTGGTGCATGACTTTAATCCCAGCACTTGGAAGGCAAAGGCTGGCAGTTCTCTGATTTTTTTTTTTTTCCCAAGACAGGGTTTCTCTGTGTAGCCCTGGCTGTCCTGGACTTGGTTTTGTAGGCCAGGCTGGCCTCGGAGTTCACAGCTATCTACCTGCCTCTGCCTCCAGAGTGCTGGGATTAAAGGCATGTGCCACCACCGCCCAGCTGAGTTCTCTGATTTTGAGGCCAGCCTGGTCTAGAGAGCCCAGGACATCCAAGCTCAGAGAGTGAAGGAAACCACTGGCAACAGAAAGATGGTGCAGGGTACTTAAAGGAGAGGGCCAAGTTGCAGTCCCAGCAAGCAGCAGAACCTGGCAGCTTCAGCCACGTGGTTCTGGTTTGAGAGTCAAGGATAGAAGAAAGGGGTCATGACATCTCCCTCTGAGACTAAGCAAAGCTGCTGAGGCCAGGTATGTGGCAGCGGTCTCTCTGCATGGAGGCCTAGAGAGGCCATTGTGTGAAGCTGTGTCACTGACGATGCTTATGTGTAGTGTTGATGGCAGAAGTCACTTGGCATTTATTTAACCTGGATAGAGTCCAGATTTGAATTCTCTACCTCCCTCTCCCTGTGTCTTCTGTTGTGTCTGTCTGTCGTCTGTCTGTCTGTCGTATGAATGTGAATCTATGCCTGCCTGTAGGCTGCCTGGTGAGTCTTTTCCTGTGTCTGCCCCTTTGTGTGTCCGCCTACGACAAAGAGCTTTATCCCCTTTTTCATTAGACAGCACAGAAAGCTTAGAAAGGAATGAGGAACACTGCAGAAATCAGTAACAGAGTTTTACAAGGGGGTCCCATCACTGACTGAGTTGTATTAACAGGGATCCAGGCATGGATTGGTCTAGGAACTAGCTCTAACCAACGCCAACTGACTGTAGTAGACCCCAGGAACAGTAATGCCAATGTGATTGCTTCCAAGCAACATCCACATACCATCCTCAACACTGACATTTGCATTGTAATATTGCTCTCGGCCTGTTTGCTGTCCCACAGAATGATGGTCATCGCACACGTGCAAACACACACGCACTGCTCTTGGCCAGGGGTTTGGAAAAGCACATAACTTAAGGTCACATCTATACAACAGTTTAAGCTATAAACATTGATTGTGTGGAGGCCCCAAGGCGAGCACGGTTGGTTGCAACAGTCTTCTTTCTGAGCAGGTTAAGCAAACAGGCTGAGCACACATCAGGATAGTGGCATTAAGTGACTAACTCTGGCTGTGAGGGTCAGAATAAGTTGCCATATCTTATCATGTAAGAGATGGTTTTATCACAATGCTATTGCCGTGGTCCCTACTTTTTTTTTTTAAATTAAGGAAACATGTCAATGGATGTAGTCTCTGGCAAAGAAACGGAGTGCTGTAGGGCCGTCTTTTTGAAACGCTGACAAAGAGCTGGGTGGAGCGGAACTCACCTTTAATCCCAGCACTTGGGAGGCAGAGGCAGGTGAGTATCCGTGAGTTCAAGGCCAGCCTGGGCACAATAGGCCTGTATGGGAGAGGCAGACAAACAGGATGGCTATTCCTGTTAACAACTATATGTTAAGAGATAATCCTGAAAGTCAATTAGAAAGATTGAGCCAGCTACTTATCAAATACCATTTTAAAAGTATTCATTTTGAAAATAGGAATTCAGGGCTGGAAAGATGGCTCAGTGGTTAAGAGCACTCACTGCTCTTCCAGAGGACCTGAGTTCAATTCCCGGCAACCACATGGTGGCTCACAACTTCCTGATGCTGTCTGCTGGTGCGCAAATGTACATGTACAAAGTACCCATATGTGTGAAATAAATATGTTCAAAAAAAAGAAAATAGGAATGTACAGTTGGTGTGGTACAGGGGCCACAGGCATCCGTGGGTCCCAGACAAACACTAGGGAACCTGGAATGTTAACCCACACGGTTGCTCCTTCAAAGGAAGGGATGCTTAGTCTGTTATCCACCCAGAAGGCTGGGAGTGAAGATGGTTAATATCAAAATAGAACTTTGCGCTGTGTGTGTGTGACTGAGACCACCCTGGGTCCTCTCTGCATGCCCCACCCCCGACCCTCATCATGCACTTGGCTTTCTAGGTCAGTCTATAGACCCCCATCTTTAGGGGAGGTGTCACATGTACTTTTACAAAGAGTTTTGATGTAGTCACATCTGATCTTTATTAAGTTTACTTTGTGCTTTATCGTGTATATGGGACTGAGTTAACTATCACCAAAGACAGTTTTGACCAAATTGTTCTGTTCTTAAATATGCCTAAAATAAACTATTCAGGGTCAGACTCCCAAAGTGTGAATCAACACCAGCTACTTAGCAGATCTGCTGGCGTGGTGGTAGAACAGACCCACCCCCATCCCTCCAATCCCACTCCCCCCACCTCCCCAACCTCCATTCTCCACCCCCACCCCATCCCCCACCCACAGCCCATCCTCCCACCCCCCACACCCCCATCCCCCACCCCCATCTCCCACCCACACTCCATCCTCCCACCCCTACCCCCTCACCCCCCACCCCCTCCCCACCCCCATCCCCACCCGCCACCCCTATCCCCCACCCACACCCCCATCCCCCCACCCCTATCCACACCCCACACCCACACCTCCATTCCCCACCCCTATCCCCCACCCCATCCACACCCACACCCCCACCCCCTCCCACCCCCACCCCACCCCACCCCCACCCCCATCCGCCACCCCTATCCCCCCCACCACCCACACCCCCATCCCCCACCCACTGCTGCCATGGCAGGGATGACTGTGACAGCTAGGACAGCTGCAGTAATGATTCCAGTGAATTTTTGTACACGAATTCACGAACATTTCTAAGCTGTTTTTAAAGCACATCCTCCATGCCACTGCTGAGTCATATCAACAGGAATCCAGACACTAACTTGTCGTCTAAGATTTACAGCAGGAGACAGAATGAGATGTAATAAAAGGAAGTACGGCAAGTGGAGTGAAACTAAAAAGTGACGTGCAGCGGGGAATTCAGAAAAAAATTCCTCTTTCGTACCCATGTTGCTTCCATAATGCCAAGTAATCATAGCACGGCTTTGTTGGCCTTGCCGGGGTCTGGAGGAAACATAGATGCGCATCTAGGTTCCGAGGTGAGAGGGAGCTGGCCCAGGCACTGTTAGACGGCTGGAGCTGGTCTGGAGCTCGACGCACTCAATGTTAAAGCTTGCTCCCGAGATCCGTATTGTTTACAAGCAAATCCTCACATATCCGGAAAGTCATTGCGTAAACTCTGCCTCCCAAACTATCCCTGATAGGCTAAAGTTGCCGACAGCCTGGAGGTAGGCGGAGCCAAGGGCTGAGGGCTGGAGGGCGACAGTGAGACCACAAGCAGACGCTACCGCAGGTCAGCCTGGGTTGGTGCCAACTAGAAGCACGCAACCGGGAAGAGCTTGCTCTGAGGACTGGCAGGACGGAGAGAAGCAGCCCAGACGGAAAACACATGAGCATGTACTTATGGGGCATTGCTGGGAAATAGACAAGGTAGCTTAGAGGTTAAAATCTGCCCAGCCTGCAGCATTAAGGCTTATTAAAAACCCAACAGGTTTCTATATCTTTCATTTACATAATAGTGGGTTAAGGAATAACTTATTAATAGAATAATTCCACAACATTAGACCCCTGGGGAAGTTTAGATAAAACCATGGGTTTTGCTAAAACCTCTTGCTCCTTGTTATATTTTTCTTTTTATAGGCTGCCAAAGGAGAGAAATTTAGAGAAACGTTTTTTAAGTTTTAAAGTAAAAGTTGCACGGGGCGCAGTGGCACACGCCTGTAGTACCAGCACTTGGGAGGCAGAGGCAGGCGGATCTCTATGAGTTTGAGGCCAGCCTGGTCTACACAGTGAGTCCAGGCCAGCCAAGGCTACACAGAGAAACCCTGTCTCAAAAAAAAAAAAAAAAAAAAAAAAAAAGAAAGAAAGAAAGTTGGTTTGGCTCCTAAACAGTTAGTACCTTATTCTCCCCTTTTGTATGTGTTTGGTTTTCGAGTAATAAATGAACCTGTTCAATTATGACTTGTTCTTGGGAGTTATGGGGAATGCCATATGAGCAGGACAATTGTTTTATGAAAAGTTATCAACACAACATTAACAAATTTTTGTTTTGTTTTGTTTGTTTTTTCGAGACAAGGTTTCTCTGTGTAGCCTTGGCTGTCCTGGACTCGCTTTGACCAGGCTGGCCTTGAACTCACAGCGATCCACCTGCCTCTGCCTCTCAAGTGCTGGGGTTAAAGGCGTGCGCCACCATGCCCGACTCATTAACAAATTTTAAATGACCAAGGTATATTTAAATATTTGAGCTTATGCCTATAACAATTTAAGCTGTTTTTGAAAAGCTTTAGTGGCCATTACTTAAAACTATTAGGAGAATCGATGGATAAGTTACTATAAGTCCACTAACTTGTTACTGTATTTGGGGTTGTGACTGGGTTTTCTCTTCCAGTTAAAGAATGAAAAGGCAGGAAAACCTTGAGTGCAACAGTTAGCAGAAGGGGGAGTTTCTGACCCAGCAAACAGTTGCCAACAGAATCAGTGGGTAAAGGCATGAGGAAATAACACAAGGCACAGAGAGAAAGACCCTCTGCCCAGCAGCTGCGGGACCCAGGAGGCTGGAGCCTTCATGGTCTCTACCACAGGGTCTTCCTCCCCCAACTCAGGATTGGCCAGTGTAAACAAAGACAGGGAGGCTCATGGGTCCACACATTTGGGATAAACACAGGTCCATGGGCAGGGAGGCTGAGGGGCTTGAGGAAAAACCCACCAGGCCTCTGTTTCAAGTTGCCAAGCTTTTGTTTCAGGTCAGAGGGAGAAGTGGCAGCCATCTTGGAAGTCCACAGTCTTTATTATGTAGTCATGGCTTCTCACCTGTGTGCCTGTCAGGGAATCTCTCTGACCCCTAGCTCTTCATTGCCCCCTCTCAGGGGCCCCCCAACTGATGTTAGGGGTTTGGGGTTATAGTCCCCGCTAATGTCTTCCAAGCTAACAAAAGGGGTGAGGTTGAAAGGAGACGGTTGATGTAATACGCCACATAAAACTTAATAAATGGCAAAACCAAAAGATAAAACATCCATTTGATGTCAATGTGTGTGCATCCTTGGATCGTACCATGTAAGCAAGGCACTGTCTGTAACATAAAATACCAGCAGAGCCTTTACCACGTCCTCACACAGACGGACTCACTGGGAAAAGAAAGACTGGAGGAGCCAGAGGTCCCTCCCAAGCCCAAGTGACCACTGGGCACTGGATCTTAAATTGGCCTTAACTATCAAAAAACAAAAATTAATTTTGGACAATCCAAGGTGTCCTGCATAGTTTCATATCAGCTTGACGTAAGCTAAAGTCATCAGAAAGGAGGAAGCCTCAATTGAAAATAATGCCTCCATAATTGTAGACAAGCCTGTGAGCCATTCTCTTAATTAGTGATTGGGGACGGAAGGGCCTCAGCCTATTGTGTGTGTGGCCATTCCTGGGCTGGTGGTCCTGGGCTGTAAGAAAACAGGGTGAGTGAGCCATGGTGAGCAAGCCAATACCAGCACCCCTCCATGGCCTCTGGTAAGCGCCTGCCTCCGGGGCCCTGCTCTGAGTTCCTGTCCTGACTTCCTTCGATGGCAGTGATGTGTAAGTACAGGCCAAACAAGCCCTTCCCTCCTCAGCTTGCTTTTCGGTCATGGTGTTTCACTGAAGCAACAGAAACCCTGACTACGGCAATTGGTGTCCCTATCACACCGGTCGCCTGACTACAATTGGTGTCCCTGTCACACCAGTCGCTTGGGCATTATTGGGAATCTGGATTCGTTTTTATCTAGTTTTGCTTCCAATATTCAGAAGAAACATGCTGAACCTCTGCTACACTGATCCACTAGCCCAAAGCTCTTTTTTTTTTTTTTTTAAATGTTTTTTTGAGACAGGGTCTCTCTGTGTAGCCTTGGCTGTACTGGACTTGCTTTTAGACCAGGCTGGCCTTGAACTCATAGCAATCCACCTGCCTCTGCCTCCCGAGTGCTGGGATTAAAGGCGTGTGCCACCACACCCGGCTGCATGAAGCTCTTAAACTGGGCGCTTGGCTCATGTCTTTAAGCCCAGCATTGCCAAGGTTGAAGCAGGATTGGCCCTCATTTGGGACCAGCTTGACTCACCCAGTGCAATTCCAGCAAAAGCTACAGAGCAGGACCCTGTCTAAGAAACAAACAATCGAAACAACAACAGCAATAACGTTACACCTCTGTTCAGCCCAGGAAACTTCCAGAATAAAGCTGTTGAATTTGGGGCGGGTCACAGCAGGGAAGAAGGCGTGGCTTATGCCATTGCTTTTATTTGGCAGTTTTACCTGGTCACGTGTGGCAAGCCAAACGTTTTGACATAGCTGCGTGACACTGATAACCACGCAACCAAACAAGCTGTCAAGTTGTCTGCCAACACAAAATTGAAAAATCTCACCCCAGAGTGGATAAGAGAGTTTATTCTGAAGCCAAATATGAGTGACCGTGGCCTGGGAACACAGACATAGGCTACCCCAAGTTCCATGTTCCAACGAGCTTTGATGAAGTTTATACATTAGTGGAACAAAGAAAGTCATGAAGTCAAGGCGACTTTCAACTACGTTGCTGGAAATGTTAGAAGTAGGTGGCAGGGCTGGGCGTGGTGGTGCACGCCTTTAATCCCAGCACTCGGGAGGCAGAGGCAGGCGGATCGCTGTGAGTTCGAGGCCAGCCTGGTCTACAAAGTGAGTCCAGGGCAGCTAAGGTTACACAGAGAAACCCTGTCTCGAAAAACCAAAAAAAAAAAAAAAAAAAAAAGTAGGTGGCGGGTTAAAGCAAAGAGTCGATGAATGAGCTGAGATGCTGGTAGCAGTCTTAGCTTTTCGGTTGGTTGCAAAAACCACTGCTCTGTCCGTTACAAATGACTTACACAATGGTCACAAAAACAGGAGGGACAGACAGGAACAGAGGAAGGCAAGAGATGGCTATAAAAGGCTCAAAGATGGCTGCCAACAGCCCATCCTTAAGGCCTGGACCTGCAACATTCTAACCTCTCGGCAACCACCGGAATTCTGATCAGCTATTTGGCCCTGCAGCAGCATCAGCTGATGTTGCAAGTTCTTCCCGGGAAATCGCAATCCCTCGGGGCACTCACTGCTCTAGCCTCGACCCTGAGCAGCCTCAGGCTGGACACCGGGATGTTACCTTTTCTCTACCGCAACCGGTTTAGACTATCTAAAGGTAATTTCAGTCCTAAGCCTGGGGCTTCTTAGGCCCGCTGTTCTTAATTAAATGCCTTTCCATTGCCGCCTGGGACAGCACCTGGCCTTTCTTGCTCAGTCTTTGGCCGGGTGTACTTGCTGACTGATTGGTTCTCTAGAGCTGCGTGAGGTGGGCGGGGTCCCGGACACGCCCACTATTGGAGGCAAGAAATTACAGAAGCCGGGATTGCTGCCTGGTTCTGTAGAGGTGTGAGAGCGTGTGGCATTTGTGCTTAGTTCTCAGCTTCTGGAAATGCATCGAGCAGGGACCCCACAGGCCGTTTGGAACTGCAAGGAGAGGTGATGGGAACCCACCTTTGCATGGTGTCACGACCCGGACAGCAACATAAAAGCTGGTCAGAAGTACATTACACCGTTCTTTTCCACCAGGGCAAATAATTCATATTCTAGTTTCTAACATAGACTGAGTAAAGAGCGTAGCAAATTGATTAAAGGCACAGGCAGATAGCCAGGTCAAATCCTGCCCGTTGCCTGGAGACTGACAAGCTATTTGTCTTCTGTATCTGTTAGCTCAGGTAGTTAAGTGGTGCATCTGTTCATTTGTTCTTTGAGGTTCAAGTGATCATTTATGAAGTGTTGGACATAACACAGTTATTAGACATAGTGATTTTCAGAAGCAGCACGGGTGGAGATGGGAGGGTGCCGGCCTCTCAGGTTCCTGGGGCGCAGCCCCCACCCCACGCCCTCGCTCGTGCTGCTGTGGCTTCAGCACTAGTTCTTGCAGTGCAGGCTATGTGGCTCACTTCCTCCTGAGCTGTGACTCAGTCCTGCGTGTTCTCTGCACGAAGGAGGAGGTACACCGCTACTCCTTCCATTCCCCCTGCCCTTTCCAGGTTATGGATGGTTTCTGTAATTTTGTACCAACCCCCATGCAGCCTCAGAGGTTAAGAGCACCGCCTGCTCTTCCAGAGGTCCCGAGCTCAATTCCCAGCAACTACATGGTGGCTCATAACCATCTATAATGAGATCTGGTGTCCTCTTCTGGCCTGCAGGTGTACATGCAGACAGAGCTCTCATATACATAATTAAATAAAAATAAATAAATAAATAAACCCACAATGTACTTAGTACCAAATTGGCTTATATGTAAGTTCGCATATAAACTAAAGTTGTTAATTTGGCCCAGCTTCCTTTTGGCTCATAATAAAAACTAAAATTTTGAAAAGCAAAAGGGTAACAAAAAACAAAACAAAACAAAACAAAAGTATATTTAGCCAATGTGACTACATAGGTAAATCAAGTAGAGATGGCTAAGGGTTCTAAATCTTTCTTTGGGACAATAAATATGAGATTTTAATTAAAAAAAAAAAAACCTAAATCAACTTATTTTTAAGAACAAGAAGTCTGGTCAGGCTGGGTGTGGTGGCATATGACTGTAATCAGAACACTCCAGGAGGCAAAGGCCAACCTGGTCTTACAAAGTGAGTCCAGGGCATCCAGGGCTACACAGAGAAACCCTGTCTTGAAAAGCAAAAAACAAACAAACAAACAAAAACTCTGATCAAGATGTCATGTCTTGGGCTGGAGAGATGGCTCAGAGGTTAAGAGCACTGTCTGCTTTTCCCAGAAGTCGTGAGTTCAATTCCCAGCAACCACATGGTGGCTCACAACCATCTATCATGTGATCTGGTGCCCTCTTCTGGCCTGCAGGGGTACATGCAGGCAGAGCAGTGTATACATAGAAAGAAATCTTTAAAAAAAAAAAAAAAAGATGTATTTGACCTCGTCACAGTCCTAGCTCTACAGCACAGTGCCTACTGCTTGAGGGTATAGATGAACTTTACATGGTGAGTGGTCCTAGCTCCAGGACACCGGTTTTTTTTTTTTATTAAATAACTGCCAGACTCCTTATTCTGAAGACCAGCAAATGACTTATGTCTCAGAATAGCTGTGATTAACAAAACGACTAGCAGCAAATGCTGTAGAAAATATGGAGAAAAGAGAATCCTATTCACTGTTGGTTGCAAACTGGTCCACCTTCTCTGTAAATCAGTGTGGAGAATTCTCAAGAGCTAAGAACAAGTGTACTGCATGGCCGGCTACACCATCTACACCCGAAGCTCCCTACATGCCACTCCACAGACACTTGCCCAACCGTGTTCATTCCCACTCTAGTCACAACAGCGAAGAGACGGAAACGGTCTCTTCACCTGGCAAGTGGACAGTGAAAATGTGGTACATGTGCACTGTGGGATACTACTGAGCCGTAAAGAAAAGCGCAACCATGGACCTTCCAAGTGCATGGAACTAGGAAAGATCGTATTGAGCGAGGAAACCTGGAAAGTAGAGAGCCAAGACCACTGCAGAACGGGTGAGGGGGGTGGGGGAGGGGAACAGCAGGGTATAAAGAGATCTAAAGGAAGAAATGAGAGAAGCAGGGGCCTCTAAAATTCAAAAGTAGTAACAGAGTGCCCCTCAAAGTTCAAAAGAAAAGCAGACGATTTCATCAACTGAAAGAAAAAAGTACATCACATCAAAGACTCCATTCAGGTTAAGGTCAGGACAGCCTCGGGTACTTTTAGCTCCCGCCTGG
Source organism: Acomys russatus (assembly GCF_903995435.1). NCBI lineage: Eukaryota > Metazoa > Chordata > Mammalia > Rodentia > Muridae > Acomys > Acomys russatus. The sequence goes on along the minus strand of NC_067162.1, from coordinate 51,504,617 downwards.
GAGGGTGTGAACCTTCTTATCACCTAAGTCACATTCACACAGACTTTGAAACTGTCGATGATATTCATCTTCAGTGCCATCAAAAATCAGTGACTATGTAGCTATCTCTCTCACTTTATATTTCTTAAATGTTTATGATTAGATTTAAAATCTTATGATATTTAATATTCCACTCAGTATGTTTCTAAGTAATAAAATAATACTAATCTTGAGTTTTTTGTGGTTTTTTTGTTTTTATGGTTTGCATTTTGTTTTTGGTGTTTTTTTGTTTTGTTAGTTGGGTTTTCAAGACAAGGCTTCTCTGTGTAGTCCTGGCTGTCCTGGACTCACTTTGTAGATCAGGCTGGGCTTGAATTCACAGAGATCCACCTGCCTCTGCCTCCTGAGTGCTGGGATCAAAGGCGTGGTGCGCCACCAAGCTGGGCTACTAATCTTGGAGTTACAAATGTGTGTATATACACACACACATACACACACACACACACACACACACACACACACATATATATATATATATATATATATATAGAGAGAGAGAGAGAGAGAGAGAGAGAGAGAGAGAGACTGACTTTAACTCTGCTTACTCTAGAGATATCCAAAGATCTGAGTTGACTCTACTTAGCCAAATTATTGCAAAAAATATCAATCTCTAATGACAACATTCATGATGTTTTATGCCTTAAGCACTGATGTTTCTTTTTCTATATAGTATGAAAACTGTCCTATAGTATAATTAGTTGGGATTTGTAAAGTAAACAATATGCTTTTGATTATTAATAAAAAGATAAAACTATAGTGACTCTTTCCAAATTCCTATTTCTAGCCATTTAAATATAATCAGGATACTTGGGATTATTTCAGATTATTTGTACAAGATTTTTTTTTTCTTTTATCAAAATCCTTGGTTAACTCTAGTTGACCTTGTGACCTGTTTCTACCTGGAACAAGGAGAGCACCTCACTGGTTTCCTGGCAACATATTACTGCAAAGGGAACAATCCATAATTAAAGCAAACACAGACTTTCAGAAGCACAGACTGGGTGTTACAGCTTCTGTGCACCATGCGGGTGTTAATCAGCACCAGGTCAGAATGCAAACACAGACACGCACACATTTGGGAGGTTTGCCGTCTTTGTTACAGCGTCTCTCTGGGTATATCATAGGCTTGCCGGTCAGCTTTCCTGGTGTGCCTCCTGAAGTACATCTTCCTGAGGTGCCCTGCTGGCGGTGCAGTGAAGGATAAATAAAAGGCTTTCCTTGGGTTACCTTCTCTTGCCTACTGTAGCAGAGTGAGCCTGTGATGTAAAGCGGCAGTGGACAGAGGAGGCAGTGGTGGGGACAGAGGCACTGCAGCCGGAGTGTCAGCAGGGCAGCCAGCATGGAGGCCATGTGGCGGCCACATCCCTGACTGATGATGAGGCAGAAGGGCACAACACAGGCCAGGCTGAGAAGGCAGCAAGGCAGCCAGCTTCCCTGACACTACAAGATGCTGGCTGTGAGGAGCAACAGTAGCAACGGCCGCTTGTGAATGGTGACAACTATGTTGCCTTCGCAGCAACCAGAGGCTACAAAAAACAGCACTGGGAGGAACAAAGAGGTTCCCTGGCTCCAAAAGTCTGTTAGCCAAGTCCTGAGATGAGAGTTAAGTTTTAAGAGAGGATAACAGGTGCGTAGAGCTCAGTAGTCCCAGCCAAGGTGTTATCTCCCCATCACTGATGGGCCCATCATTTTCTGGGCTCCAGTCTCTCCTGAAAAGTGGTCTAACGAGTTGTGGGAACTGTGTGAAAACTTCCCGGGTTCCAGCCTTCTCCTTCTGCCAACACAAGATTCCTGAGGAAATTCCAATTCGCTGGGCTTCAGCTCCGTAGATGACAGACAAAAAGGGAGGGCCACAATATGTCTTTACAGTGTCTTCATCTCTACAAGGACAGTCAGAACAAGGTCAGGAGTGCTGGGCCAGTGGGCTTGGGAGTTTTCCTGGTGTCCGTATAAGGGACACACAGAAAGGACAGAAGGAAATGTACGCTTTCTGAGTCAGCAAGTGGGCAGACTCAGCAGGTGCAGTAAGCAACTGCATCAAGGGAGGGACCCCAGGGTTTGTAAGCGCATCTCTCTGGAAGAGGATCGGTTTCCCTGCCATCCTCCTGTTGCGTCCTTAGGTGGATTATGTTTCTGTTAACTTTATGGCTCCCAGCTGTTGTCATGCAGGAGGCTTGACCTTGCCTGGGCAAGTGCAGTTCCCGAGTCTTCACCTAAGGGTGCTATCAGTGAGCAGCGAGCAGGCTGCTCTTAAAGAGAGTCAGAGGAGCTCACTGCGTCTTTACTTCTGCCTCAGTGGCTCTTCAGACTTAAAAGATGCCCACGGTCTGTATCAGAAAGGAACTTACCAACCATAGACCATGCTATTTGTACCAAACTTGTTGCGTCCTACTGGTGTCTGAGCAGCAGACTACAAATCTACCTTTTTATTCCCTTTTTTTCTCATCATTTAACATTACTCATTTCTGCCTTATAAAAGTTACAATGTGTCGTTTAAAATATCAGAACAGGTGATGTAAGGGAGAGAGTGAATTATTCAAAATGGCCACTACTTACATTCCTGCCCAGAATAGTCTCTTAGCTCAGCTGTTGAAAACATATTTCCAGTTTTCAAGCCTTTGTCAGTTCCCAATGCTTAACCTAGGTTTCTTAATTTCCTTGTGGTCAGTTCTCAAACCCCAACCAGCCCACCCCCACCTCATGCTCTGCCCCCCTGCCCTGTCTCATGCTCCTAGCCAATCATAAGTGAGCTATACCTTGTGAGGGTATACCTTGGGTGAGCTATACCTTGGGAGGGGGTGTGACAGCATGGGGAAAATATCAAACACAGCAAACCGAACTGGATGGTGAAGAAAGGGTTTAATTAGGGGTAAGAACATACATACACACACACACACATGCACACGCATGCACACGTACACGAACATGCATACACACAGCAGCAGGAGGGCACAAAGACAGAGAGACCCTCTAAAAAGTGGAGGGAGGGCTCGGGAGTCCCAAGATCCAATCCCTTCTCCAAGGTTGTTTTTTGTTGCTGTTTATTTGTTGTTGTTATTTAAGTCTCTGAAAAATCTTCTCATATCAAGTTGAGTGAGTTTGAACAAAGACAGGCTGGCTAATTGGCCCACAGTGCGGTGTAAACATGTCCTGATTCTGCCTTGAACACCTCCGGCTGGTCTAGGAGCAGGTGGGCCCTACTGGTGGGAGAAAAGCCTGCCAGACCTTTGTTTTAAGCTGCCAGGCTCCTGTCTCAGGAGGGCAAAGCCAGCCATCTTGGAAGTATGCCATCTTTATTACCTAGTCCTGGCCCCTCGTCCTATCTGCTCATCGGGGAATCTGTCTAACTCTTACTCCCTCACCACTCTCCATCTGGAGTGCAGCCAAACTCACCAGGGCTAATGCTTTTAGCTTAGCCAGAGGCTGGAGTGTCCTTGGTGACTCGTGCCTCCCAGAACTTGAGTGTTGTTGTTGTTGTTTTGGTTTTTCGAGACAGGGTTTCTCTGTGTAGCTTTGACTGTCCTGGACTCACTTTGTAGACCACGCTGGCCTCAAACTCACAGATCCCAAGTGCTGGGATCAAAGGCATGCGCCATCACCACCACCGGCCTTAAGTGTTGCTTTTTAAAAGTAGGACTGTCTCAGTTTGGCTTAGCAATGCTATGATTATAAGCAACTTGAGGAGGGAAGGTTGCAAATATCAGCTCATCATCAAAAGCAGTGAGGGCAGGAACCTGGAGGCAGGAGCTGAGGCAGAGGCCATGGAGGGGTGCTGCTCACTGGCTTGCTACACAAGACTTGCTCAGCCTGCTTTCTTATAGAACCCAGGACCACCAGCCCAGGTAGGGCACCACCCACCATGGGCTGGGTCCTGGCACATCAACCGCTAGTTAAGAAAATGCCCTTCAGGCTTGCCTATAGCCTGATCTTTGGAGTCATTTTCTCAGTTGAGGCTCCCTCCTCTCTGATGACTCTAGCTCATGTCAAGTTGATAGAAAACTAGCCAGGACAAGAACTGTGCTCAATGAGTAATTTCCTAAGGTTATGCCTAACATAAAGCACAGAAAATTGAGCCATTCATTTTGCTCCTTACCCTCATCGCTCCTCTTTAAAAGGTACTAACATATGGACATACGGATATTACCATATGTCCTGCCAGACAGAGTTGAGGAGTGGAAACTCCAAGCAGGATCGCAGGAAGAAGTAAAAATCATGCCTAGGGCTCTGGTCCCTGCCTGTCACTGGACACCTCAGGACAATGAGGTTCCCTGATGCTCCCGAGATCCCCCCCAATGCTCCCACCTGCCCGAGACCCCCCGATGCTCCCGACCTGCCCGAGACCCCCCGATGCTCCCGACCTGCCCGAGACCCCTGATACTCCCGACCTGCCCAAGACCTCCTGATACTCCTGACCTGCCCGAGATCCCCCGATGCTCCCAACCTGCCCGAGACCCCCGATGCTCCCGACCTGCCCGAGACCCCCCGATGCTCCCGACCTGCCCGAGACCCCCTCACACCACAAACCTCACTTTCTGTCTCTGTCTTCCTTCTGCTGTTGCAGTGTGTCTGTCTTTTCAAAAAATTTTTTTCCTAGAAGTATCTCAAGTTTTCTTCCTCGAGTGGGTTCTAAAAATACTGTACTCTAAGCCTATTAGAAAATAAAATATCAGCTGGGTGTGGTGGTGCACGCCTTTAACCCCAGCAGTTGGGAGGCAGGCAGATCTCTGTGTGTTCAAGGCCAGGCTGGTCTACAAAGTGAATCAGGACAGCCAATGATCTATTATATCAAGAAACTTTGTCTCAAAAACTGAAAGAAAAAAAATCTAGAAATAAGCCTAACCAAGGAGGTGACAGAACTCTACAACAGAAAGATGGGAAAGACACTAGCAAATGAAAAGACATCCCACAGCCGGCGTAGTGGCGCACGCCTTTAATCCTAGCACTCGAGAGGAAAAGGCAGGTGGATCTGTGAGTTCGAGGCCAGCCTGGTCTACAAAGTGAGTCTAGGACAGCCAAGATAACATAGAGGGACTTGTCTCAAAAACAAACAAACAAACAAACAAATAAAAGAAAACAAAACAAAAAAGAAAAGACATCCCTGTGCCCGTGAATTGGTAGAATCGACATTATGAAACTGATTAGCCTACCAAAAGTCATTTACAAATTCAATACAGTCTCAGCCAAACTCCCATCTCACCCTTCACAGAAACAGAGAGATTTCCTTAAGCTTCGTATGAACCCAGAAAAGACCACAGAGAGCCGATGCAATCCTGAATTAAAAGAGCAATGCTGGAAGATCTGCCATTACAGACCTGAAAATATATCACAGAGCCACAGTAACTAGAATCATACAGCAGGAGCACAAAACCAGACATGCAGAGCAATGGAGCAAAACTGAAGAACCAAACATGAGTACATGAAACTACAGCCACTTGATACTTGACAACAAACAACAAGGCATCTTTCACAAATGCGAGAGAGACTGGATGCCACACATGCATGAATCTGATTAGACCTACATTGATTACCTTGCATAAAGTCTAACTCCAAATGGACCAAAGACTTCAAAGCCAAACATAAACCACTGAAACTGCTGGAAGGAAACAAGGCATTACCCTGCCCGATATGGGTGCAGAGGAGGACTTTTGGAATAGGACACCGTTTGCCCAGGAATTGAGGCCAGCAACTGCCAGCCTAGAACTTCATAAAACTAAAGGTGTCTGCACAGCTAAAGAAAACAGTCCATCCGACGAAGAAGGCGTCCATAGAGTAGAGTGTCTGCCAGGTACACATCAGACAGAGAATTAACCTCCAGAACACACAAGGAGCCAAACAAAAATGGCCCATTCAAAAAATGAGCATGGGGTCTAATTAGAGTTCTCAGAAGAGATAAAATGGCTAAGAAGCTGGGTGGGGTGGCCAAAAGTCTTTAATCCAGCATTTTGGAGGCAGAGGCAGGTGGATCTCTGTGAGGTTGAAGGCAGCCTCATCTACAAATTGAGTTTCTTAATAGCCAGGACTACACACAGAGAAACTCTGTCTCTGAAAAAAGAAAAAGAAAAGAAAGGAAGAAAAAAGGAAAAGAAAAAAAGCTAAGAAACACCTCAAAATTGCTCATTGTTACTAGCAACTCTGAATTTTCATCTATGCCCCAGTCGGAATGGCAAATATCAACAAAACAGTGGCAGCAAATTCTGGAGGAGATGCAGAAAACCGAACCCGCAATTCACTGTCGGAGGGGTTGCGAAATGCCTCATCTGCTTTGGAAATCAGCGTGGAGAATTCGCAAAAGCTAAGAACACTGTCAGTGGTTCCCGGTAGAGGCGCAACTCCAAGCTGCTGAAAGAAAGCCGACCTCACTGAGTTCACAAGTGTAACCCCCAAAATGTTGGCAAAGCAAAATTCATCCAAGCACTGCCTACACATACTTCCAACTGGGAAGGTGACTTTGTGCCCCACCTCGTTTCCAGCCAGCAGCTGTGGGAGCAAGAGCAACAGATCAGGAAGAGGGGATCAGGGAACAGAGCTGAGAGTGGGTAGCCCAGGCCTCGCTGCCTGGCAGGTGTCGCAAGACATCCCTGAACAGACTCGTGTGGAAAGCCTTCGCTTCCTGCAGTTCTGGGTCCTATTCCTCTCACGGCTCTGCCCGATGCTGCCCTGCCCTTAGCGCGCTCTCAGCTGGGCAAGCAGAGAGAGCAGTCCACAGGCACAAGAGTCCCGCCCTAGGCACCCCCATCAGGAAGAGAGGAGAAACCCGTGCTACTGCAGAACCTCCTCTGCTCCCACCTCCACGTTGCGTCCCAGCCGTGATCTCTAAAGGAACCGCCACTGCGCAGACTCACCGGCACTCCTGGCTGCCTGACCATCTGTGCTAGTCTTTGCCCAGTCAATCACACCGTCGTGGAAACACTTTTTAGTAGATTTTCTTATGTGAAAACTTCTTGCAGCCGGCGTTGTGGCGCAAGCCTTTAGTCTCAGCACTCGGGAGGCAGAGGCAGGTGGATCTCTGTGAGTTCGAGGCCAGCCTGGTCTACAAAGGGAGCCAAGGCTACACAGAGAAACTCTGTCTTGAAAACCAAAACCAAGCAACCAAACAAACAAAAAACTTTTTGCAGAGACAAATGGGTGCTTTCAGTTTGGTGTGGCAGGGAGAAGAAGGAATATGAGAGATTCATAACCTTTGTACGTAACATTTTGAGAAACTTGACAAATAAAGACAAACACAACTCCGGCGGCACGTCGGTGGTGACTCCAGTAGAGGCGCAGCTCTGAGCTGCTGCCTACAGCCGCCGTTATGGAACCAGACCCTTGGCTTTGATACGGACAGTATAAAGCGGAGCTGTAGTTCACTAAGAGACTCTCTGGGGAGCATGGTTGATTAAAAACATTCTGGAAAAGGAGCATGCTGTTGGTGAGTGGGGCCACTCCTCGGGCTACCGAAGGCGTGGGCCATCACAGCCCACTGGACCCAGTTGCTGCCTGGGTACATATTTTAATAAGCTTCTACAGCAGGTTTCCATGTGGCTCCTCAAATGGCTCTCAGCTTATCTTCCCCACGTCCCTTTCCTTCAGTCCCCTCCCCTCCCCTTCCATGTTTGACCCTCTTGTCCATAGCTATCCAGTCTGTTTCCCCTCCCTAGGCAGGTCCTTCCGTGCCCACTACTCTCTTGCTCTATAACTAACCTCTGTGGGTATATGGATTGCAGCATGCCTGTCAAATGCTTAAAAGCTAATACACACATAAGAGAATATATACACTATATGTCTTTTGGGGTCTGGGTTACCTCACTCAGAATGATTTTCCTCCTAATTCTTCTATCCATTAACCAGGGGGATTTCACTTTTTAGTAGCTAAATAATATTCTGTTATGTAAGTGTACCTCATTTTCATTATCCCTTCATCCGCTGGTGGACATCTAGGTTGTTGGCAATTTCTGATTATTACGACTAGAGCGGCAATGAATACGGGTGGCCAGTGTCTTTGCAGTAGGATGCAGAGTCCTTTTAGTATGTGCCCAAGTGGTATGGCTGGGACTTGAGTTAGATCTATTCCCAACTTCCTGAGGAACCGCCGCTCTGATTTCCACAGTAGCTATAACAGTTTGCACTCTCGCCAGCAATGGACACTCTTATCTCTCTCTCATATCTCTTCTCTCTCTCTCTCTCTCATATCTCTCTCTCTCTCTCTCTCTCTCTCTCTCTCTCCCCAACAGGGTTTCCCTGTGTAGCCTTGACTGTCCTGAACTCACTTTGTAGACCAGGCTGGCCTCAAACTCACAGTGATCCACCTGCCTCTCCCTCCCGAGTGCTGGGATTAAAGGTGTGCGCCACCATGCCTGGCTAACATTCTCATCTCTTTATTTCTACACAAGCCCCTGTTTTAAGTCAGGGCTCACAGGTATGGAACCAACAGCTGCTCCTGACTAGCTCAAAACCGTCACCAAGCACAAGACAGGGGAGTGTGGGATGCTAGTGTCAGAAGGCAACCCACCCCCCCTTGTCCAGTGTCATCAGGCTAGGAAATACACTGCACAGAAACAGACCCGCTAGGCCTGGAAGAGCACCTTCCTCTGAAATCAATTCTCCCCTGCCCTCCTCATGGCAAAGACCCACATCACGCCCACTGTTCAAAGCAGAGACAAGGAGGTTGTTCTGAGACAGTGCAGAAAGGCTGGGATGTGTGTCACTGCAGCTCTGCTCAGGTGAAATAATGGCAGGAGGTCCTACAAAGAAACCAAATGGTCCACAGGCCAGGGGAGGCTGCAGAGGAAAAGCACAGTGAGCGAAGGAGACTTTCCAGAGCACACATTTTCTGTGGCTTAGAATTTAGAGCTGGGGAGCTGGAGAGCCGGCTGAGCAGCTGAGAGCACTGGCTGCTCTTGCAAAGGATCTGGATTCAGTTTCCAGCACCCACATAGTGGCTCACAGCCATCTGTAGCTCCAGCTCCAGGGGACCCAGTGTTCTCTTCAGACCTCCACAGGCACCAGCATGCACACACACATGCAGGCAAAACACTCGCACACATTAAAAAAAAAAAGATAAATAACTTTTATTTAGAATTCAGAATTAGACACAAAGATACAAAGCAAACCCTGTGCCACGTGTACCTCTGTTAACTTGAGGCAACTTCTCCACATGTTAGCCAAGTGTCTCAGTGCATGCTCCATGTCAGAGCCAGGTCTGGGACGGCAGGGTTCTGTGTGCAGGCATGGGTACGGGTCACGCCACATGACACTTGTGTGCACTTGCACCCGTGTACACACACACACACACACACACAGACACACACACACACATCGGGGAGAAGAAGAATTAAATTTAGAAATAAAGACACATACAGCCTTTTGTTTAATAGTCATTCCTTCCTACATACTAATTAATAGCCGATCAGCTTGCAACTTTTCCTTAATGTTGACACTGGCGTTTTCACTGATGGTTTTGTGTTTTTCAGAAATGTTATCATACCATCTGCAGATAAAAAATGACTTGCCTTTTCTATTCGTATGTCGCTGTATCGGGGGAAATTATCTAAAACCTTCAACATAACGCTGGATGATAGAACAGGGCCATGTGCCAACTTCATGTGTAGTCACGGGGCTTAGAATATCACCTTCTCCATTCTGAGCAGAGCTCTGAGCTGTATAAAGATGGTCCCCCCACTCTACAGGCGGGAGGAAAAGAAGGGTGTCGGTTCTGCGACCTCTGCTGGCTAAAGGTCTCTGTGCTGTTGCTCTCAGTGAATGAAAGCGTGCGCAGTAGGCGTGGGGCGCCATCTTGTGGACGATCGTCAGCTGTGCCTTCTGCAGCCAGCGTAGAAATGGGTCACAAGGTCACAAGCGCAGTTGGTTCCTCTCTCTACACCACAATGGAAGGCATGGGGAAACAAGAGCTGTCCAGGGAGAGCCTTGCCCACCCCTCACCTTGGCAAAAAGCCAGAGGTCTTTTGGTCCCATGATGTGGCTACAGACCCCCAGGGCACTGATGTCATTGGAGGGCTCGGGCTAGTGTCTTCTGTCTAGTCTGTCTCGGTTAGGGTTACTATTATTGTGATAAAACATCATGACCAAAAGCACCAGAGAGGAAAGAGTTTACTTGGCTAATTCTTCCACATTGCTGTTCATCACTGAAGGAAGTCAGGGCAGGAACTCACACACGTCAGGAACCTGGAGGCAGGAGCTGATGCAGAGGCCTTGGAGGGGTGCAGCTCACTGGTTGGTTTCCCATGGCGTGCTCAGCTTTCTTATAGAACCCAGGACCACCATCCCAGGGAGGGCATCACTCACAATGGGCTGGGCCCTCCCCCATTAATCACTAATTGAGAAAATGCCCTACAGGCTTGCCCACAGCTTCATCTTCTGGAGGTATTTTCTCAATTGAAGTTCTCTCCTTTCAGATGAGGCTAGCTGCGCCTAATTGAAATGAGCGAGCACGTAGTCCAATGGGACACTGGCCTCCAAATGCCCAGCTAAAAGTTCTCTCTACGAGCTCTGCCAGGTGTCATAGTGGAATTAAACTATTGTGTGATTCCTATAATGTGTCATAATCAGCTGGTAGGAGCTGCCTCATCTGTGGTGTGGGACACTAAGAAGAAATGCTCTACCTGGTATGGTGGTGCTGATCTTTAGTCCCAGCCCTCAAGGAGGATGGCAGGCGCAGGCAGACCTTTGCGGGTTGCAGGCCAGCCCTGGTTTACATAAAGAGTTCCAGGCCAGTCATGGTAAGACCCTGTCATCAAAACACAAACAGAAACAACCCACCCCTGTCCCTGAGTGTCCTTTTCAGTAAGTGACACCACGGATGAATTTGTCGTTGCAGAAGTTATGAGGAGCACTGTGTATCGTCTGTGTGCAGAGTGCAAGGTCACACCTCTTCACATCAAGAGAACATTCACAACAAGTTCAGAAACCTAGCAACCAGCACACTACAGACAGAACCAGAAAATGTCCCCAGGAGCCAGTTTTATTCTGCTTTAACTCGAAGTGTTAACTAGAACAAAGTACTAATATAAAAATGTAAAGCCCACAAAACTATCAGTTTTCAATGCAACATTTTGTAAGCCACATTAATATAATTTATAATAATTTAAGTACAAATGAAGGCTGGAGAGGTGGCTCAGAGGTTAAGAGCCCTGAGTGCTCTTCCAGAGGTCCTAAGTTCAACTCCCAGCAACCACTTGGTGGCTCACAACCACCTATGATGTGATCTGATGCCCTCTTCTGGCCTGCAGGGGTACATGCAAGCAGAACACTGTATACATAATAATAAGTGAAAAAAAAAATTTTTTTTTTTTTAATTTAAGACAGGGTTTCTCTGTGTAGCCTTGGCCATCCTGAACTCACTTTGTAGACCAGGCTGGCCTCTCGAACTCACAGTGATCCGCCTGCCTCTGCCTCCCAAGTGCTGGGATTACAGGTGTGCGCCACCACGCCTAGCTTATAAATATTTTTTAAAAAGCAGAAGTGAGCAAATTAGAGAATTGTCATATTTTGCTTATAAGCATACCACAACACCTCAACATGTGATGCCACTAATATGTTCCCATCATTGAAAGCTCTGCTACACGCATTTTAAGATACTAAAAGTACACGGGATCACTGCATCATAGGTCAGTCAGGCCACAAACCAGCCTACTGAAGCCTTTCACCAACGTCAAGGATGTGCAGCACCACAGAAGGCAGAACTGACTTCAGTCTGGTTGGCCCTATGGCCACATATGTAGGGCGTCAGTCTGCTTGGGTTAGGGTGAACGGCTGCACACCATGGTTGCCCCCATGGCCAGCTATACAGGGCGTCAGTATGCTTGGGTGAACGGCTGCACACCATTTTCCAGGTTCTAGTCCTACGTTAAAATGCTGCACAGTTTCTATTCTGTACTTTAAATAGAATTAAAATAGTTTCATGAGATTGAGCCTGCTGTATATTTAATTCTTTTTAAGATTGTGTTCAATTTATTCAGCAATTTAAAAAATTTGTTTGTGGTCCCAGATTCCTTGTATCTCTCTGCTGCTGTCTGTCTCCTTGGTGCTTGGCATCCCCTGCAATCATTTTAACAAGACTCTTTGCCAGGTGTGTAAGCACTCCGAATTACGCTTGCTGTGCACCTGCCTCATGAAGGTAATGGGAATGTTTTCTGGAAAATGTTAAAGACTAAAAAGTGTTTAAAGTGCATGTGGCTTAGATGAGTGGCAGAGCGCTTGCGCGGGACCCTGGGTTCTGTCCCAGCTCGGTAACAAAGACATCTATCGGGGTGTCATATGGAATACGGCGTCCTTGCTTGTCCTACATGGTCTAGTGAGAGACTGTGACCCTGAGAGGACGCTGAAGGAAGAGGAGGAGGAGGAGCTGGGCAAGCATCCTTAAGGTAATCCCCAGCTCCGCGTCGTGAAGCCCTCGTCCCACTCGAGCGTCACAAGCAGCCCTGAGCACTGAGTGCGAAGGTGAGAGCACACACAAATGGCAGCTGAAGAATCAGAACTCCATGCAGAGCGATGCCAGCTGGTCTCTTCAGCTCCAGTGGGTGGATGTATATGTGCTGGGAGCTGACTGCTACTACAGACGAGTCTCAGAATGACAAGTAAGAAAGCTACAGTGAGCTACTCAGTTATCGAAGAAGACAATTAAGATAAGCTTAGGGCAAGCATACCTGGTGTTTGCACAGTGCGCAGCAATGAAGGCTTGTGCTTAGCCTTGCACGCTGTGGTCTCTAGTGGTGTGTGTTCTGTGCAGGTGCATCTTTGTCTATTTGTATTTTGAAACTGGCATCAACTGCCTCCTTCCATTGTGTGGGTCCCTGAGGACAAGACTCACGCCACAGGCTTGGCAGCAGGCACCTCCACCCCTGAGCCATGCCTTCATGCACGCACATACATGGGCCACCTGTAACTCCAGAGCGAGGCATTGCTACTCAAGCCCTGTGTGTTCCTGATGTGCACTGTGACCTGTCAAAGGAAGCTTAGCTTTCAACTAGTGCATAACTTATGTAGTCATTTTACAAACAAGAAAATAGCAATAAAACATACTGGTGACCCACAAGTCAATCCTGCAGCCATTCTTTCATATATTTCGCTATGTGGAAATGCCCTGGGGCATTAGACGCACTTACTTGTGTGACTGTAAACCCGGCTTTCTGATTTCTAAACTTGACCACAACACTCTCACTTACTGTTATCCTCTGAAGCTGGCTCAACTTTTCAGGAATTGGTGATCGTTCTCCATGACATTAGTTTCAGTTTGCTTTGAGTCAGGGCTTCATTGCATGTCTTAGGCTGGTCTTGAATTTTAGCTCACAGTCCTGCCATCCTCCTAGCGTATACCCTGAATGTTGGGCTTACAGGCATGTGCCAGTATAAACCTTGCTTTTAAACCAGCAGAGATGGGGCTGAGGAGGTGGCTCAGAGGCACCTGCTCTCCTGGAAGACTTGCAAGCACATCAGGTGGCTCACGACCTCCCGGCAACTCCAGTTCCACGTGGTCGGATGCCCTAGTCTGGCTTCTGTGGGACTCTGACAGCTGAAGTCTGATGGCTCTTGCAATCTGCCTTATGCTCGGTCTCTGATGGTGGGCTCCCTTTGCTCAGCGACGTCCTCACTCCACCTGATCTGGACGTACTCCACCCTGTGCTGAGGAGATCCTAGCCTCCAGCAAATGACCTTTAGTCATACTTAAGTTATTCCCTCACACAGGATAATTAAGTGCTGTTTTTCTCCTTGTGACGGGAGCCTGCGTTACTGCATGTAAAT